>NC_052507.1:4549525-4559525 GCF_014356525.2 Nilaparvata lugens
GAATATTATCTAGAAATTTCTTAATGGAATGATGAAAAAATCTGATTTGTTGATATGACAGGGTATATCATTCTAAATGAGAGTATATAATAATTTTCAAAGTTTATCATTATTTTACAGTTTTAGGTGATTAGTGAGTGTTATTTTGTTATTCAATTTGGTTTGTAAACAATCTAAATTAGAAATTTTCTGTTTTCAAATGTTTGGACTGAAAATTGGACCTGAATTCAAGAGTATAACATAACCTACTTTTTGAACTATTTATTTATTTATTTATTCATTCATCATTTACAATCAACTTGAGGACAAAGAAACAGACTACTGTCCAAAACTTCTTCTCATCCTAATTTCATAAAATAAATTGTTCAAATAAAGGTTATGTGCGACTTTCCAATTTTTCTCTAATTTCCACATTGAAACAAACACAAACACTTGGAACAATTGATTCTGAATTTTCTATTTATAGTGTATGAATGAAAAATCGGGGACGAAACAGTTTTGGGCTGTGCCTGTTAGTCCTTTCCCAATCATTTAAAAGAATTGTGTTCTGTTTATCAATAATAAATAACGAGCGAATCTTGATGCCCCGATATTTCGTACTGAAATAGTAAGATACCGATAAAATAAACATAGAATCAGCTGATGAATAGCGAATGCCTGTATTCATGGCGTGTGAGAGTGTACACAGCTATGAATGAACAGTTTAATCGGGAAGGGGCTTGTGTAGGTCAATGACAGACGTTCACCTTGAGAGGTCACGGTTTCCACCAATAACAGTGCTCGGTCTTCAGTATAAATACTGCTGCTCTCAACTTCAGTTAGAGTTCACTAGGGATTGATATTGGTGGAACAACCGAAACCAGTATTTTGATGTTCAATATCTTTTCTCACTCTCACTCTCACACCTCTCTCTCACTCTCACTCTCTCACACTACTTTCACTCTCTCACCTCTTCAAGGGTTGAGTGTAAGAGAGGGCCGGATGCGCCCTAACACCGCCCTCCAAGGTAAAAATAGAGGCAGCTATTCTATTCTATTCTATTCTCAGTCGCACTCAAACTCACTTCCTCTCACTCGTTCTCTCCACTACTCTCACGTTTTCTCCCATTGCACTTTATTCTTTTATCCAATTCAATAGCTCTCTCTCTATTCAACAAAATGAACAAACAAATACATTTGAGGAAGCAAGTACAAATATATTTCTGGTTTGACAATATCTAGTCTTTTCATTCAAAAAATCACTATTTTCATAGCTCTTCCCTCCAATTACACTTCACACTGAGATTTGTTATTGATCAATCATTTTGAACATTAATTCAATGACATATTAGTTTTATTTTTTATGTATGTGATAGCTATAACCATAGAGAAATAATAGCGTAAGTAGATATCCCATGGTATAGGACGTTTATGTCGAAACTTTTGCTGTTATCCCAAGCCGATAATCAACGTAGTTCTTTCCCGTGAAGCTGTGTGACGCTCGTAATCTCTCATACTGTGCAGTTCATACACTCTCACCCCAACAAAACAGTAAAAATTGACAATAATCGACAGTAATCGGCTTGAGATAACAGTAAAAGTTGCGACATAAACGCCCTATACCATGGGATATCTACTTACGCTATTGTTTCTCTATGCTATAACTTAAACTCATTTTTGAAAGCTATGTCTTCAATTTCAATTTTAATTTATTAAAAACACACAAAACAAGACAAAACAGAATTACAAAGAATTACGAAACAAATAAAACACAATAAAATGTTACAAATATGAAAAACCATGGGCTTTGTGGTTGGGTGTGTTGGAGAAGAGGAAAAAAGAGAGGAAGACACCTAGCCAACTATGGTTTCCCATGTAATAGGCAGGCAAAAAAGTCTATCTTCAACACTCGAGTTGATAGAATACTCGATTTTGACTTACATGTTATTAGACTGCTATATTATTCTCCGATATAATTAGAAAAGTGTTCAATTTGACTCTTCATTTCTCTTTTGTTTCGACTTAATTATAATGATATTGAATCATTCCCAATATTCGAATTATTATCTGCATGAATCATTAACATCATTAGAAAACTTTAAAATAATTTGACTCTTCTTCTATTATATTATGAGAAACTTTGTCACATCAACAAAAATGAACAAGTCATTCTATTCTATTCTATCCTATTCTATTCTATTATATAGACCAAATAATGATAAGAGTACTCTTAGCTTTTTGGAATAATGCAAATTCTTCAAGGTAGTCTTCAAATCGCACATTATTTGCATGAATCAGACTGTTATAATATCATTGAGAACTGTACAATTTAACTCTTTATTCCCTATTATCCTAACCCAATAATAATGAGTTTCAAATTGACGAAACAATTCGAATTCCTTCAAGATTGATTCAAAAAACAAACATTAAAAAGATTGAACTCTCCCACATTCTATTCAGAACAAAACAGGGGGAAATTTGAATGGAAGAGCTTTCGCTGTCCATTCAGAAAAAGAATGAGTTATAAGCGGTTTTGCCAGGAAGGAGGTCTCCCAAAATAAAGTAGGAAATTCATACTGGAAAGCTCGGGATGAATAGGCACCGGATTAGAATTCATCTGCAACTGCCATGAAGACTATCTGAGACCCACATCACAATGTGAATGAAATTCACTTAAATCAGTCAGTGATCCTTGTGCTCCAACACCAAAACCCTCCATTCTAACAATACTGTCAGTTGAAAGCTCACTGTGAACAGTCAGTAATCATTGAAGATAACAATAATGCTTCCAGATTCAAATAATGCTGTCAGTTGAAAGTGAATTTCACTGTATGCGTTTTCTGCGGAAATAGAATAGACGCAATTGCCTGCGTTATCACACAAGGGATTGCCCAAATACTTTTATCTCTCTCTAAACGGTGGAGAGAATGACCTTTTCTATGACCTCCTGCAATGAATGGTTGGTTGCCTGCCTTATGACCTGTTCAAACGATCTCTGTCTAGTATGATTGTCTTTATTTTACTCCATCCACTGTTCCTGTATATTAAATGAAAAGACTAAGAATTTGTCAAAAACCACAGATTTTTACAATTACATAGGTCACTTTTTGTCACAGGTTTCTGACAATTTCTTTTTCTTTTCATTTAATATGAATTATTACCACAATATCAACTTCTCTACCATACAAAAGGTTTCTGTACATTATCTATCCACAAATGAAATAAACTCTCTACCTCCACTCAGATGAGCGTGATCAACAGGGAACCTCCACATCAATAATTCCTCTATAATGAAATAATGAAGGGAAAATTGGCTTTCTATGGATAGATAATTCACGAATGATTCACTCATATGATACATGATAATTATTCAAAATTTCTAGAGGAGATGAATGGCAAAAGCCGCACATCGATATCTTAAACCTTTAAAAGTTATCCAAATTCAAAAATACTGATAATCATCTATCTATCTATCATCTTCTATCCTATTATACTAGTAGTTCTGTGAACAGTAGACCTCACGCAGTATTCTCATCCACAAGTACCTGATTGAAACTATAGACCTTATGGAAATACAGTAATAGACTGGCTTCTCCACACATCTGTGTAATCACTTGTCAGCTGATTTATGATGTTTAATTGTATAGTCTGATTTTTACTCTAATATTGGCGTATGAGGGAGGCTCCTTTTTCCTTTTATATTATCCTTGAAATGTAAAATTTCCAAAAACCTTGTATATAAGTCAACGCGCAATTAAAAAAGGAACATACCTGTCAAATTTCATGGAAATCTATTACCGCGTTTCGCCGTAAATGCGCAACATATAAACATTCAAACATTTAAACATTAAGAGAAATGCCAAACCGTCGACTTGAATCTTAGACCACATTCCGCTCGGTAAATTAAGCGAACAATTTCTGTATATACTTATATATTTGGTTATTTATATGATAATTTATATGGTTATTCTTATACATTGTTATTTATATGGCTATTTACTATATGATTATTTATGTCCAACGAATCTCGAAAATGACTCTAACGATTTTCACGAAATTTGTTACATACCTAGTAGGTTTATGATACAAAACCTCGATCGCACTAGGTCTCATTCCTGGAAAGAATCGCTGAAGGGCATTAAAAAGAATAATTTATTCATCCTTGAGAAAACAGCTGAGACCTTCGTCGTCTGTGGATAGTAAAAAAGTTAGTGAGCGAGTACGTCTGTGGAAAATCAAAATATCTCATCCCCGAAATTTATAAGCTGACATATAGCCAGCTGTAATAGTATATTTCGCACCTAGGGCCGAAAATGAGACTTTTCTGGCTCGAAATCGGTTTTCAAGTCCGAGGCCGTAGGCCGAGGACTAGAAAAGATTGAGAGCCAGAAAAACATTTTTGCCCATGGTGAGAACGTAATTTTTCGCCACACAGAAAAATAAACAATATATATATGAGAATAATAATTATTCTCATTGTCTATTATAAGCACTTCCAAAAGCAAAAGTGGAAGGTCATAGCTCTAGCAAATCTGAATATCAAGAAATTGTCCAAGTATTTTTATTTTTTATTCTTATTTGTCTAAATAACCCAAAAGATTATGTTCAATTATGTAAGAGGTTGAGTTTATACTTTTAATTCTTCCAAATGACAATAAGATGATATTATTATAAATGCTTTAATTATTGAATGATAAACACAAATAATGAAAAGTTTTTGATCAGCTGGTTTATCACACTTGAAAAAGTTTTTGATCAGCTGGTTTATCACACTTGAAAAAGTTTTTGATCAGCTGTTTTAGCACACTTGAAATTCGGCCAATCTGATGTGATCTGAATCTGAATGTCAATGGAAGTTAAGGTTAGAAGTTCTATTCTTCTATGAAAATCGAATTATTTGAATAGTTTATAATATATATCTTATCTGTATTTTATTCATTTAAATAAAATGATAGTATATTATTACAGAATACTTTCTTGAATTCTAGAAGCATAAAATGATTCCGTTTATCCACCATGTTCCGTGATAAACGCTTTACTAGGAGGTTTGAGGTTAGATTCTATTATACTCTGAAAATTGAATTTGAATAGTTTATAATATCTCATTTGTATTTCATTCATCCAATAAAATGATAGTATCTTATTGCAAAAACTTTATTCAATTCTAGAAGCATAAACTGATTCCGTTTCATAAACTATTTTGTAAACACGTTCACATCAAATCAGAATCAGCTGACTTCAAGGTTATTTTACAGCCCTAGGGCCGTAAAAATTTTACCGGCCTGGTCAGAAAACAATCACTTTCGGCCTCCATATGACGCACGTAAACCAGCTCATTACATCCAAGTGGGGCGAAAAATATAAACACGACCTAAAAGATAAAGACACCTTAAGGGTTTAAAAGGTGAAATTGATCAAAAATAATAACTACGAGTATATTTAAAATAAAAACATATTTTTTCCTACAGTTACGTTGAAAAGTGGCCATTGCTGCACTGATTACAGAACGCAAAGAATCACTTTTCCGCTCTAGTGCGGGAAAATTTTTTCTGCACTCCAGATTTGCAACATGGCAACGCAAAATACTTAGTAGGTTATATGGAGCAACAGTGCAGCAAAATCAGAATGAAGTTGGTAACAGTGACTGCTGTGGCTGCTATAGTGAGCAGAGGTGCAACCAAGCACAACGCGCTAATTATTATTCATTATATATTATAACCAAGGGCAACGAAGACTTAAGGATTTTAGGATTAAGGTTTTTATTAATAATAAAATTACACAGAAAAACATTTGATGCATTTCAGGCAATTTTACCCATAATTACCCACTTTTCATATTCAATGGTAACTGTAGGAAAAACTTAATGTGAAATACGTGCGCAAAGTTCCTCTGCTGCACTCAAGAAACCATTCCGTTTCTTTCGGTGCAGCAAACTGTCACTTTGCGCACTAGTTGCACAAATAACTATTGCGATGTTTCCAAATTCATCAAAAAAGTTAATTTTTCTTTCAATCTTTCCCCAATCATTTCGAAGAATTGTGTTTTGTTTATCAGTGAATAAATAACGAGCAAAGCTCGGTGCCCCGATATTAATGATAATAGAGGTAACAATTATTGGCTTATACACGTTCGGGGTAGGAAATTAACGAATGACGCATCATCACGTTTGAACTACTCAAATGATTAACTTGAAACTTTGCATATAGATTCTCAATTCCCCGAGAATGGAAGAAGACCCATTTTAAATTCTTCAAGATTTCAGTTGGTCAAGTTATCAATTGGACCCTTGCGGAGCACAAGTTATCCGTTAGTCTGTAACATAAGTTGCTTACTAATCCTCTATAATATCAAGTAACATTGTTGTCATATCTTACTATTATCATACATCCTGAATGATAAGGATTAGTTGACCAAATATTATAGGTGAGTCAAATAATTTTCAACTTATTTTTGAAAGATTCAACAAGATATTCTCAAATACTGCACAGTACTTATATCGTAAGCTACTTTACTCAACCAAAATTAATTTTTAATAAATAATTACAGCTGAGCTTTAGTGTTTACAAGTTTGTGTATCTTCAATGGTACCAAATTTTCTTAAATAACTAAATATTATTCGTTACAAGTGCTAATTGAGTGAAATATTGCTAATCATTTTATTAATTCAAGCCATCTAAATTCAAAATTTATAGTTTTCATGTTTATTTTGGACTAGAATCTTGTGAAAATTGTACACGTGAAATTCTAACCTTATCTTGGACTGTGTCACCTACGAATTTGGAAGAAAAATAGCACAAGGACTACCTTATTATTTTATCTACCAATGTTATTACATTAGTCTCATTTGTATTGCAAATAAATAAATAAATAAAAATAATCATTTGAACGTATCAAATAAATAAGTAAAACATAGAAATCCAAGTACCCTTTTAAAATTGTACAATTTCTAAAGGGTACCTAGTTAAATTTCTTATTTTTTCCTATATTTATTAGTAGCCCTAAAGAAAAAAGACAAATACGTAAGTTATTTGAAGAATAATTCATTCATCTGAAAATGATCACATAAATAATATTGTCCTGGTCATATCAAGAGAGATACGAAGTGGGAATAGACCTTCGTGATATTCCCAGAATTCGGTTCGAGAAAATTCGATCACCTGTAACCTCCCCCACTCATCACAAACTAATAAACGCGATGCATTTTTGAAAATTCAATCAAGTCCCTATCAACCCAGCCACATCATTTGCATGATGTGGAGCCCCCGATGGAAATATGATGCAGAAATCATGTTATATCAGACCTGGCGATGAAATTTATGTCCTCATTTGTTCCTCTTGTGAGGTCCACGTTATAATGGCAGTGGAGAAAGATATAGAAGGACAGTATTGCCGATTTTCTGCCTTGGCGCTGCCTTCTAAAGAGTAGAGCCGATACCGGTATATCGGATGAAATATTAACTGGTCAATATTGTTAAAAATGAAGAATTATATTTCAATCATCGACAAAATATGAATAATATTACAATGACTGAGTAATACCATAGAGAAACAATAGCATGAGTAGATATCCCATGGTATAGGGCGTTTATGTCGCAACTTCTACTGTTATTTCAAGCCGATTACTGTTGATTTTTGTCGATTTTTACTGTTTTGTTGGGGTGAGAGTATATGAACGGCACAATATGAGAGACTATCAGTGTCACACAGCTTCACGGGAAAGAATTACATGAACTATCGGCTTGAGATAACAGTAGAAGTTGCGACATAAACGCCCTATACCATGGGATATCTACCTACGCTATTGTTTCTCTATGATAATAAATTCTCATAAAATTGAGATAAAATATTATTTGGTTGATAAATTATATTTCAACATTGTTGAAAAACGATCTGGCAACGTAGCAGAGGTAGAAGAGGATTGCGTCATCTGCTTTGTCGAATGATAGATAAGGATAGCAATACGAATGTTGATCGAATACTGTCGTTATGACGTGGACCTCACTACCATAGAATATTCATTGATGATTGCCTACATTACGTCGTTTTGAGAGCTGAATGAGTTATCCATTCCATTCATAATTTATTCTACAACCCAATCACAATTTGATCCAACTCATTAACTTCCGACACTTTTGATTAATTGATTCAGTACTTTATTCATGTGAATTACAATGTAGCCTTTAATAATTGTTTATACACTTATTAACTTACAATGCAGTGGAGTGTTATTTCATGATTCACATTATTATAATGAACTGGACAGTAGAATTAATAAACTACATATGTTAGCTTCAATTTTGGTGGGGCTAGTAGCAGGTGTATACTCAGCATGAATTCTGATGTCTTGAAATTATTATTTACAATGAAAAGTTGAATGTTATAGAATGTTGATAGAAACGTTAGCGAAATCCTTGTTATAGAATGAGCAGTTCAACTACTCATTATTTATAGCAGTCTATTTTTTTCAAATTCAGTCTGAAACTTTCTACTCATAGGCCCGGTTGCACAAAAGCCGATTAAATTCTAACCATGATTAATTTCACAAGAACCAATCGGAGAAGGACTTTCATAAAAGACGGCTTCTCTGATTGGTTCTCCTGGAATTAATCACGGTTGAAATTAGCTTTTGTGCAACCGGCACATAGTATTACAATATTCCTGAATGACAATCTGATACTGGTATCAATTATATTTGTATGAAATAAAATACAATATTTCAATAATGGGGTGGATGCAGTACAACAAAAAATCAGCTATACTCACTACTCAGTATTCAATATTTCGAAATGACAGCTGGGATTGTTATCAATTTTATCTGTTTAAAATGAAATTGCATCATCCATGATTCATGATGAAGGGAAGATATGACTCATACACGTAGGCTACGGGATAGAAAAATGACGAATGACACATCATGAAGCTCGATCTACTGGACTGATTAACTTGGAGTTTTGCATGAATATTCTCAATTCACCGAGGATGGTTATAGGCCTATTCCTAGTTATCCAAGATTTCAGTTGATTGAGTTTTTAATTGGACAATAGTGAAGCAAAGGTTACTAGCAAGTAAACAATATAAACAAATACTTGATAGTTGCTGAAATTTGAAACACAATAGAAGTTATGAAGTAGATTTTCTATTCCTTGTATTTGATGAATTTTATTGTGATTCAATTATTATTTCAGTAACCCTGAAAAGGGAAGTGTGTATTGTTAAAATTTTGTAAAATTTTAAATAGAATTATTTTTTTTTATTTAATTTTGTAGATTTTTATTGTTAATATTTTTAATATTATCGTGTATGTTGAAATTTGTACATTTTAAGATTATCATAGCAGGAAGCTTGAAGTCTCGATAGAAACGTGTCATCTAATAGAAGAAACGAACAGTCTGTACACTGAACGACTCCCTCGAATTCTATTGGTGAATTTTAACTACAATGACAGCTGAGAGATTTACTACGTCGACCAATCAAGAGCGAGTTCAGTTTAACTGCTTAGTGCTAGTCCACTCCCACAACGCTCTCTCAGTGGCTGAGCAGCTTCGGAATATTATTTTAGACTCCATTCTGTTGAAGGAGACCATTCGAGTCCATACTATTATAAAATTGAAAAATGAAGCATGTAACTCTATCTGATTCACTAATGGAAAAGTTTAATAATTAATTCCACTTTGGTTTTTCTTAGTCATACAGAATATTTTTTCAATAGTCCAAGAGTATCTTCTCTCCAATGATGAAATGATGAATTTTTTTATGTATAGATCTACTTCACCAGCTCTAAAACAATTATTACTTTTCAAAAATATTATAAGCTACTAGCCGTCAGGCTCGCTTCGCTCGCCATATCCGTCTAGCCATTTAGACCCCCGACTGGATCGTCCAAAAATGAAATCAGCGGGCTCGCTTCGCGTATCTTTGATGAAATATTAAAGTCACCTCATCACAAAATTTTTAGACCCTAGACATCAGTACCAAATTTTAACATTATTTTCCTGTCCATTATTTGAACTGAGAAAACGCAA
>NC_052507.1:4564525-4595119 GCF_014356525.2 Nilaparvata lugens
CAGACATGATCAGACACGTTTTGTAACAAAATTTCACATAGTTACTTATGGAGACATGTCTAATTGCAATGACTAATCAGTTGAGTTGCGTCATAAGCAACAATGTGAAGCAACTTATTGTGACTAAACCTTAGTAACTAGCCTTAGGCTGGGCACACACCAGTTAGTCAAGATAAGATCGGACATGATCAGACACGTTTAGTCACAATACTTCACATAGTTGCTTATGAATGCATGTATAATTGCAATGACTAATCAGTGTGAGTTGTATCACAAGCAGCTGTATGAAGTAACTTATTGTGACTGAACCTCAGTAACTAGCCCCAGGCTGGGCACACACCAGTTAGTCAAGACAAGACAAGACATGACCAGTCACGTTTAGTTTCTTATGAAGACATGTCCAATTGCAATGACTAATCAGTGTGAGTTGTGTCACAAGCAGCTACATGAAGTAACTTATTGTGACTAAACCTTAGTAACTAGCCTTAGGCTGGGCACACACCAGTTAGTCAAGATAAGATCAGACATGATCAGACACGTTTAGTCACAACACTTCACATAGTTGCTTATGAATGCATGTATAATTGCAATGACCAGTGAGTTGCGTCACAAGCAGCTATGCGAAGTATTGTGACTTGTGACTAAACATGACTAGTCTTATCTTGACCAATCGGTGTGTGACCAACTTTGAACTCAATAAATCAATTGAAACATTGATAGATAGATAGTTGAAGTATTTGAATATACATTCTGTAAATCCCTTATGAATGAACAAGTCTTCAAGAGCTCATCTATTACCATCATCAAGATCCAAGATTATCAAGATTCAAGTTAAATCCAAACAAAAAAAACATGTTCAACACCTACAAAACTCGAAGAATCCCAAGTTTCTGTTCTTGTGAACTCGACTTTAAATATTTGCAAAAAACATTGATTTCACACACATTTCAAGAGCTCGACTAATGTAAACGCCTCTCAATGGAGGTCTACTCGAGGTTTTATTCCTGTGAACTAAACTTCAAATTTATAGCATACATTCATTTTTCACACACACGTCAAGAAAACTTGAATTTAAGGAAACTTGACTAATATAAACGCCTCTTCTTTTTTTTTATTTATTGTTTCTCGAATTCAAGAAATCTTGAAACTTGACTGATGTAAACGCACCTCAATGGAGGTCTATTTGAGTATTTGTTATTGTAAACTTGACTTGGAATTTGCAGAATACATTTTCCTACAGATACATTGAAAAGTGACCATTTCTGCACTGATTGCAGGCTGCAAAGAATCACTTTTCCGCTCTAGTGCGCAATTACTTTGCGTACTCCAGATTTGCAGCATGACAACGAAAAATAGTTAGTAGGTTATATGGAGCACAAGTGCAGGAAAATAAAGATTGAGTTGGTACCAATGTCTGTGGTTAGATAAGAATCATTAATGGCTGTATGGCTACATATTTATGATAAAATCCCAATCTAGGAATCCAGAAAAATAATAATGTTTATCTAAATCATAATTAAATAACAACTTCTCATCATTTGATAATAAATAATGTTTTTTTTTCTTTTGACAGTAATAATTATTTCAACTCCACGCAATGAGAAATGTAGCAAACACACATTATGAAATTCGAATTTTCAGGTTAAATAATTACCGTTCGAAATCCATGTCAATAAAATTAATAAAATAACATTAGAATATACTACAATAAAATATTTTCTGTTGTCTATGTTATTCTATAAATATTTTATAGTTTACATATAGTATTTTTTGGTAATTTTAGTTAACCATAAGTCTAAATATCTGAATACTTTTTTCAGCTGGATGAAACGAAGTTAGGTACGATTCTTCCCGCTAGGTCGCGCGCTTGTCGGTTCAGCCATCTTGCAGCCATCCTAATCAGCTGTTGGCATGTATTCTGAATGCGATTTTTTTGTTTTATTTGTATTTTTTCTGATTCTTGAATGAATAGAAATAAGAACATTGGCTGAGAATTTTCAACTTCAATTGGATTATTAATTTTTTAATGAATTAAGGTTGCTATTAATAACAGCATCACACACACAAACATTTGATGGATTTCAGCCATAATTTTACCCATAATTACCCATAATCAGATCTACGTAGGGACTGGAAAACAGCTGCTCTCTGTGCAGTGTGGCGAAAAAGTAATAATACAATTTATTAATATGTTTTGACAGTAAACAGAGTACATAACACTTGGAAAATTGGATGTTGTACAAAATACAACATGCGACCGCTCGTGTGATTGAGTAGGGCGCGACTACCGGAAGGTTAACTACACGTTTTACACTTCATTTCAATCCAATGCCTTGAAATCTGACAGTTCGTTCAAAACATCTGCGCCACCTTGTGAATCTAGATTTTCAAAAGTGCTCGAAATAATCTCTCATCCAGAGTTACTGAGTTCATAGACTCCAACTTGGAACTTTGAGAACGTACAGCTGAGAAGCATCAAGTTTGGCGGAAATTTATGGGGTAATACACAGCGACAACTATTTCTGGTATGAAGAAGCTCTCAGCAAACCTGAGCACTAGCATCTATATCAAACTGTTAATCAGTCTCTCTCACTCTCTCTTTCTCCAGCGCCTCCTCATCAATCTTTCTCTCTTCTTCTTTATGAATATGCCTCTCCAAAATGTGCTCGAGGATAATTGTGAGGAAAACTCTTACTCAATCACTCTATCACTCTCTCTTTCACCATTCGTCCCTCTCTCTTTTTCTGCCTCTCTTATTCACTCTTCCACCACCTCCGTCTCACGTTTTCCCTCTATGACCTCTTTCAATCTGTAAATCTCTCACTTAGTCTCTTCATCTCTCTTTCTTCCGGTCGTGTGTTAATGGGGAGGAAATTTTATATCCTTCTCAGAGAATCGACAATTATTTGTTGAAACACCGCCGATTTATGGAGTTACATCACATTATTATATTTTCGCCTCACTGCACAGAAAGCAGCTGTTTTCCAGTCCCTACATAGATCTGGAAGACCTTGTTTGCAGACGACTCTCGTCTGACGTAAGAAACAGGTTTCTTTTCCGGTCTAGGCCGGAAAGTGTACTCTTTCCAGGCGCTTGGAAGTCCGTAGTTAATAAGTCATCCACTAGATCGGGCGAGTGTCCACTCTCTTCATCTGAAATCGCCATGATTTCAGTTCGAATTTTCAATCAAACTAATTCAGCATTCGCTTCGCAACCATTTTTATTCAATTATTTATTGTTGATTAGCGCATTCCGAATTTTCAAAAATGCTTGAAGATGACGACGCCCGTGATATTTCAAGTGAAATTTTAAAAGAATCTGAAATCCTGACTGCAAATCTTCTACCACTAAAATTAAGAGATAGGTACAATAACAAGTATTCTTTATTTATTTTGTCAGCAATACCTGTAGTGTGGCGAAAAATATTGTTCGCACCATGGGCAAAAATGTTTTTCCGGCTCTCAATCTTCTCTAGTCCTCGGCCTGCGGCCTCGGACTTGAAAACCGATTTCGAGCCGGAAAAATCTCATTTTCTGCTCTAGGTGCGAAATATACTATATCGTTATTCTAATTGCATTTTTATATTTATTCTCATCGATTAATTATTCGTAATTGTAAAATTTGTTGAATAACTAGCATTATCGTCAATTGATGTAAACTAGTGTTTAAGCCAGTAAATATTGTAACATACATAAATAAAGAAATATAATCCAATCTCATCTCTCATCTATAATTTTTCTGTATTGTAAGCTATTGTATATAAGTGTATAATCAAGTATAATATATTGTAAACTACATATAAAGTACTCAATCAATCAATTAATCACACATTCACGAACTCTCTGTACGTATCTCGCTCCCACTCTTTATCTCTCACACTCTCTTTTTTTGTGTTCCCCTCTCTTTCTCTCTCACTCTCTCTCACTTCCTCACTGTTAAGTGTTGTTTAACAGAGAGGACATGTAGTCCCAACTCTGCCCCAATAAAGGCATATAATCAATCAATCAATCAATCAATCAATCTCTCTCTAGCAGACCTACAGGCTCATAGTGAGAAGCGATGGACCGGACTATCTTCGGGACTCCTTCACGCTCCTTACTGACATCCAGCCTAATCGAGGTACTAGGTCTCATGAGCTCACCCTCCAAATACCTCTCCATCGAACGGCTATCTTCAATTCATCTTTTCTTGTGTCGGCCTGTCGTGCTTGGAATTCCTTACCATATAATTTGTTACAAACCAATTCATTGGAAAGCTTCAAGAGAAATTTGTTCATGTATCTACTCGAGGGTAGGGTCTGAATTACTATCCTGTTTGTTACTTTCTTTTTTATTCCATCCCCTTGTGTTCACTCATAATTGCGTTCAGTTCATAATTTTTTCATCCATGATAATGATAACAATTTCCAGCACTAGTCTTCTCAACTTCACTTGCTGTCACTTATTCCTTTTGACAGATTGATTGTCTTCATATTCTCTTTTCATTCAAATCTTCTTCATCTTTCTATTGATGAATATTCTATTCTTCTTCCTCCTGTCTTTTTTCTTTTTTTTCCTTTCTTCTTCACTTCTCTATACTCATCTGTTCTCTTCGTTATGCATAATTTATTCTCAATTGTCCATCTAATATGTATCAAGCTTTGCATATCAGTTCCTTTCTCTGTTAATTATAATTAAATTATTTGTAGCTTAAATCTATACTTAATTTTTCTTGTAATTTGTTGAGTTTCAATGTAATAAGCAATATTCTTTTGTTTGTTTCTTATCAACTAGTGTTTGCCATAGGTCTTACCAGACCTGGCAACGTAAGATGTAAAATAAAATAAATATCAAAAAAAAAAAAAAAAAAATATCTAGCCATCTTGATCTCGCTTTTCTTATCTCTTCCTCTCTCTCTCTTTCTCACCCTCTCTAACTCACAATTTATTTCAATAACTTTCAATTTATCTCTAACACTCTCTCTCTTCTTCCTATGTTGAGTGAGTAAACGTGTGTCAGTTCGGCTCCGTCTTCTAACAGATATTTCGTAGGGTTATACAGTTCAATTCACTTCAAATTATACATCTAGTTATTCAGTTTCTCGAGCTTAATTCAATAGTGAAATTATATTTTTGATTAACTCACACTCTTTTTATTTATCTTGAAAAAACATTCACAAATCTTCAGTTCACCTTCTCGCCTATAAAAGTGTAAATCCACCTAACGGTACACGATGGTTCGACCGAATAGAGGCACACCGAAGAATGAGGTCAATGCTCCGAAGCCAGCTATTTCTGGAGCATTGTCCGAAGAGACCCTCCTCATTATTCGACAGGAAATCGAAGAGTCTGTCCACAGTGCTGTATCAATGGCTGTGAAATCTATTTTCGAGGAACTTCAGGCATTGAAGGAGGAGAACAAACAGCTGCACGATAGAATTCGTGAGCTGGAGGTGTCTTGTCACCTGAAGGTCGACGACCTCGAGCAATATGGGCGCCGACATTCTATACGTATTTTTGGGATCCCGGAGAGTGACAAAGAAGACACGGACCTGCTGGCGCTCGATGTCTTTAACAAGAAGCTGAACGTGCCCGTGACTTTGGCGGATGTCAACCGCTCGCATCGCGTTGGAAGGCGTCAACCACCTCAACAAGGGCAAGCTAAACCCAAGGACCGACCCATCATAGTTCGACTCTGCAGCTACCGGACCAGGAAGATGATCTTCGACGCTAAGAGGAAGCTGAAGGGTTCCGGCGTCACCATTCGCGAGGATCTGACTGCGGAGCGCCTCAAGATCCTCAACGCTGCGGCCGACCGTCATGGGCATAGGAATGTCTGGTCATCGGACGGGAGGATCAAGATCTCTATCGGCGAGGGAGGATCCAAGAGGGTCCACACAGTCGAGAGGATGACCGACCTTCAAAAAATAAAGGTAAATTAAATCATTTCAGGATTCGATTACTAAGGTGCCCTTCACTACAAAAATAGGAAATTCGTATTAAAACATTTCACAATAGATATACCTTGGCATTTTTCATGAGCTGGCTTTCTGTTCTATAAATGAATCTTTCCACTGCTATTTATGATTATGTATGAGGCAATTATTCCAAACTAAGGAGATCCACATTTGTTAATACTGATTAATAATTTATCTTGATATTAATTCCCAAAACTACGTTCAATGCATCAACTACTATACTCCAGAGGGTACTTAGAGAATCATTATCTCTATTCTTACTAATAATTATTACATCTCTTACCAAAATTATTTCCATAATTAATAATTTTCGAAATGCTGAATTTCAAATAAATTGGATGATTAACATACGTTATAGATATGGATGTAATCTATAGGTAAAGATAGTAATCTCTTCTATATTAGGTGTACATAATGATATCTCCTACTGTTGCCACAGCTCGAGCAATAGAAGCAAATGTGTGAAGAATTATTGATAGAACGGAGGGGTGGGTAGTCTGTTCATATGCTTATATAGGGGCTGTGTTTCACTTAATGTTATCTTAGACATTCATCACTAAAATATTACAGTTCTCAATTTACTACTCTTATTGTTATTGCAACTCCCAATAGTTAATTAAACTTCTAATACTATATAATATTTTTCACACTTCACCGTTCAATCCTATTTAAAACTCATCTAAAATAATCTAGCACTTTCTCCATCGTCTCCTCTACTTCTTATTTTTCTTTCTAATTTCTCTTCTTGATCTTATATTTATAATGATTACTTGAATATTGTTGTTTGCGATGATGATTATTATTCTTTTCTATTCTTCTTCTTCTTCTTCGTCTTCTTCTTCTTCTTCTTCTTCTTCTTCTTCTCTTTCTTTTTCTTTTCTTCTTCTTTTCTTCTTCTTCTTCTTCTCTCCTTGATTAATTCAAGATCACAATACGATGTTCTATTTCTTATTCTATAGTTCAGTTTCATAAGTTCTTCTCAATTTGTGCACATTCCTTCTTTCTCTTCTTTTCTTCCCCATTGTTATCATTATTTTCCCTGTGATTTTTTCACTAGCTATCCAGCATGTTCAAATGTTTATTTCTCTTTCTATATCTATTTATCTTCCTACCTTTTCTCTTTCTATCTGATTACCTTCTACTAGTATCCATATATTATATTATAATATCCATATATTTATCCATATAATATTCGATTCTTTCCCACATTGAATCATACTATTCCTTTTCAATTTTATGGGGATATTATTCATTATCAGTTGTATTATGTATCTTTTCTCAATTGATAACTTTCTTCAAAGATTTTTCGTTTTTCTGCTGGCTTTTTCTTCTCTTTTTCAGTTTTTACTGGATCCCATTTCGCTCTATCTCCACCATGAACACGATCTTCCACTACTGGATTCCATCTCTCTCTATCTCCACTTGGACTCGATTTTCCACCACTGGATTCCATCTCTCTCTGTCTCCACTTGGACTCGATCTTCCACTACTGGATT
This sequence comes from Nilaparvata lugens, assembly GCF_014356525.2. NCBI lineage: Eukaryota > Metazoa > Arthropoda > Insecta > Hemiptera > Delphacidae > Nilaparvata > Nilaparvata lugens. Next base: position 4,571,977 of record NC_052507.1, read on the forward strand.
CCTTCTCGCTTACCTCCACTTGGACCCGATTCTTCCACTACTGGATACCTACTCGCTCTATCTCCACTTGGACCAGATCTCCCACTACCAGTTCTCCCTCAATCATCATCTTATTCACCATTAGGATTATTCATCACCGGAACTCCACACATCTACATCTTATTGTGTTTAGTGAATTTTGTTTTGAACTAGTGCTTTAAATAGTGAAGGGAGCCGAACTGTCAAGGCATGCTGAATGCACTCGAATCAAGAGACTTTTTCATTTAGGTTAAGTTTTATCAGTTTCATCCCCATTTTCCCCGTCATGTGTTGTTCTGAGGTCGGTTCACGATTGGTCTGCTGCTTCCATGATGCCTCTCACTGACACGTCAGCTCGCTCGCCCTCAAGTAGGTATGATTATTTCAATAATAGTAATAATGACGCAGGTATGTTTCTAGCAAATAAGCTCCACTCTTTCAAAAAACTTTTCAAGGCTGCTCACCTTAACGTACAATCCCTCAGTTGCCACATTGATGAACTCAGAGCAATCTTCCGTTTTCAGGACTTCAATATAATCGGAATTTCCGAATCATTTTTGAAGCCTAGTATTTCATCAAATTTTGTTGCATTGCCTGGATATAATCTTTTCCGGAATGATAGATTAAATAAAGCTTGTGGGGGTGTAGCAATTTATGTGAAAGAAGGTATCAAAACAAAAGTTTTAATCACATCTAAACAAGAGTATTGTTCCAGACCAGAGTTTATGCTACTTGAATTATCCTTATCTAGTACTGATAAATTACTCGTTGGTATCTGTTATCGCCCACCAAAAATAGGTCATTTCACAGATTTCGAAAGTGCCTTGCTTTCTCTTATGCCTTGTTATAACCGTATACTAGTTATGGGGGATATGAACACCGACTTGAACATGACAAATCGTAACTTTGACTACTTTCAACTGACTACAATTTTCCAATGCCTAAACATGACTATTTTACCTCTCGATCCAACTCATCATACTAATGAATCAGACACACTCATTGACCTTCTCATTGTTAGTGATCCCAATGAGGTTGTTCAAGCAGGCCAAATCTCAGTCCCAGCTATTTCTAGACATGATTTGATCTACTGTGTACTTTCCCATAAGATACCCAAGCCAGAACAGAAAATTATCACTTATAGAGACTTCAAAAACTTTGATGAAGCCGCCTTCCTGACTGATGTGGCTCAGACTCCATGGCATCAAATTGAAGCATTACCCTCAGTTGATGACATGGTCAAGACTTTCGAGAATTGGACTTTGACTTTGTATGACAAACATGCACCTTATGTGACAAGGAGGATTAATAGAAAACGACGAGTACCGTGGATGACTGAAGACATACTTAAGATGATGGGACGTAGAGACAAAGCACATAGAAAATTTAAAAAGACATTTGACTTGGACAGTTTGATAGAGTATAGGAGCCTTAGAAATAGGGTTAAACAGGAATTACGGAACTCAAAGATTAGGTACTTGAATTCGTTTATGACAAACAATAGACAAGACTCTAAATCACTTTGGCAGGGAATAAAAGAATTCGGGCTTGGCAAAGAGAAATCGAATCCACAAATTGACTTACCATTGAATAATATAAATGACCATTTCGTTTCACACTCTAACCAACGCGACGAAGTTGTCATTGCTAATCACATTGATGATCTTGAAGAGCAGGTTACAAACTTAGATTTACCAATCACTGATCAATTTCATTTCCATCCAATCTCAGAAGAAGACACTTTCAGAGCAATTCAACGTATTCATAGTAATGCTATGGGTGTAGACAAAATCCTATTAAATTTATCAAGAAGATGTTATTTGCTGTTTTACCAACCATTACATACATTTTCAACAAGTCACTTGAAGAAGGCATTTTCCCTGAAAACTGGAAGTTTGCTCTGGTTCGCCCTCTAAATAAAGTTCCATCACCCAATAAAGTTGAGGATTTTAGACCAATCAGTATTTTACCTGCATTGTCCAAAGTGCTAGAAAGACTCATTCATGCTCAAGTTGTAAAATTTCTAGACAACAATAGTAAGCTTCATAACTTTCAATCAGGCTTTAGAAAATTCCATTCAACTGAGACAGCTCTGCTTCGTGTCACTGATGATATAAGGTTAGCTATGGACCAAAGAAAATGCACCATCCTCACCCTATTTGATTTTTCTAAAGCATTCGATACTGTTGATCATACAGTCCTTCTGAATAAGTTGGCTATTCTTGGTTTCAGTCACAACTCGTTAGTTTGGTTTAAATCCTATCTATTAGGTAGGAAACAATGTGTATCTGTCGGTGACAAAAAGTCAACTTGGAAAAACATTATGCATGGAGTACCACAAGGTTCAATTTTAGGCCCTCTCCTCTTCACTTTGTATGCTAATGACCTTTCTTCCATTATCAAATTCTCCAGTTTCCATACTTATGCAGACGACCTTCAAATCTATTCAAGCTGTCCCATAACAAAAATTAATGAAACAGTTGGAATAATGAATCAGGATATCAATTCGATAGTGGAATGGACAAAGAAAAATGGCCTTAAGCTTAATCCCATCAAAACACAACCCATTATAATTGGATATTCTCGTCTTATAAACAATATTGACCTTGAATCGATTCACAAAATTAGTGTAGACGGTAATGACATTCCTTACTGTAGCTCAGTTAAAAATTTAGGCATTATTATGAATAATACTCTTGACTGGTCAGAACAAGTGAACAAAACTTGTAAAAAGGTATTCTCAGCCATGCATGCATTGAAGAAAATGCACGATATCCTCCCTAGAAACATTAAATTATTATTGGTTCAATCTCTCATCTTCCCACATTAATGTATTGTAATTCTGTTCTTAACGATATGCAAGTCACTCTGAATGATAAACTACAGCGTTGCCAAAATTATTGTCTACGTTTCGTCTACTCTCTCCAACGCCATGATCATATCACCCCAGCCCACATTGCTAGTTCAACATTAAAGCTTCCCGATCAGAGACTTTTTCGAATAGTCAAGCTTGTTAGAGATATCTTGATATACGGTAATCCGAACTATTTTAAAGATGATTTCAAATTTGTCTCTGAAGGTAGGAGGATAGATGCTTCACATACTAGAACCGGAGAAAGTACTTTAAGGATACCCAATCATCGAACTACTATTTTCACAAAATCCTTCTTAGTCAGTGCCTGTCGTGCATGGAATGCACTTCCTGTTTCTATCAGGTCCATCGAGAGCCGAGCGAGCTTCATCCTAACTTTAAAAAACATCTTTTGGAACAAATGACTGAAACTGTCCGGCCCTAGAACGATCACATGACATCCATCCCCCACCCATCCCACAAATACAAACCTTTAAACCATGTTATAGAACGAATTGTATATATATATATATATATATATATATATATATATTATACTCATGTTTAAACTCATGTTATTTCAATTATCCACTGCATAATGCTGTATATTACTGAAAGTTGATAACCCTGATCTACTTTCAGCCTACTTCATTTTATTAATCAATTATTTGATCTTATCTACCTATATATTATTTTACTCTATCAATTTTCTGTTTTTTTTTCTCTTTAATATTCATATTGATTAAAACTTTTACAATATTTCCATTAATAAATAAATCCTTAGTTTAAATAACGAAATTAACGTTTTGGTAGAGAGTTAGTGGGGAGGATATTTTTAATATTCTTTCCGAAGAATGGACATTGATATGTCCAAAGCTCCGCCAATTTATGTAGATGCATAACAATATGATTATTATCTATAGTTATTATATTACAAACTGCTTTTTCATATCATATACAGTTCAATAATTATTTTCTTAGTCCATATTATGTAAATTCATCTATAATTTTGCTGTATTGTAAGCTATTGTATATAAGTGTATAAGCCAGTATATATTGTAATCTACATAAATAAAGTACTCAATCAATCAATCAATCAATCTCACACACTTCTCTCCCTCTACACATCTTAATCTCACTTCCACCCTGTCTAATGCCCTCTCTCTCTCTCACGCTGTCTTCCTTCAATCTCCCAGTCACGATCGTCATCTTCATCTCTCACTCTCTCACACCCCCCCTCTCTCTTCCATGCTTCGAGAGCGTTCATGATAATAATTAATCTCGAATTAGAAACTTCCATCTTCTTGACATTTATTAATACGCGTGAAGTATGTCCCAGCCTATCCAAAACTCGAGAAAAGAATGACTGCTCACAAATTATTGCACTTTCTGAGCAGTTTCGAACTTGGGCTGAATTTAAATTGTGATTTACTATCCGGCTGAAAATATGGTGTATGCAGGGAAACTTTCCCTGCGAAGAATAATGAGCTGCTGCAGTATGGTGAAATGTAAAAGACAGACTTCTACCGTTTTATTTATTATCTGGGTATGAACGCTGATGTTGCAGAGAATGAGTCGTTTGAAATTGATTGATAAATTTTGTAGCAATATTTATTGTTACAATTGTGAGCGATGAGAATTATGCAAATTAGCCTGAGAAGTTAGCCTGTTATAAAAATGGATTTTGCTGTTCTGCTTTTCTGTGTTGTGTTGTGTTGACTCTGTAAGTGTGTGCGTAGAAGCTAGGATCCTAGGAATAACATCAATTTTCCTGGAGCAACAGTCTAGTTCATGAACCTTGGTTTTTGCGTTGTGTAGTATCGACTCTATAGGTGTGTGTGTAGAAGTAGTGGGAAGATCAACGATTTTCCTAGAATATAAGTCTGGTTCACAACCTTATAAGGCAAGGAATTTATAGCTGCCTAGGAAAAATAGCTGTCACTTGGTGGGAGAATGTATCTTAAATTGTAGTTGTAACGTCCCTTTCTATTGGTGGAAATTTTTCTAGAGAATAGTAACTGCCAATCACAGTTGGTGTTGGTTAGGTCCACCTCAAGACGAGAAAAGCGAAGTGGCTTCACTCAGCGTCTGTCCTCCGACATAAGCAGTACTAAATAATGTAGTCTGATCAGAACTTGGTGTTAACCATGGCTTCCATGCCAGCTTTAGGATTTTTAGTGTTTGGCTCTGGAACCTTTTGTTCCAGCAGCATTTTTAGTCTTTTGCCTCTGTAGTTGATTTAATTAAGAAGAGAGAGAGAGAGTATCAAATTGTCACCTCACAATGGAGATTTTTCTCCTATAACCGCTACTAAAGGTACGTCATAGATTTATAATACTATTAAGGAAAATATCTTCAAAGAAAGCTTCCATCAAAGTATTTATTGTAATGTAAGAAAATTAACGATATATGTTTGGTAGAAATTTAGAATACCTATTAGTAGGAATTAAGATATTTTGTTTGATTTAAACTATTTCTGAAGAGGAAGCTATTAACCTAAATTTCAATTACTGTTGTTTACACAGATGTACACAGACTGTGTTGACTGATGTTTACAGTATATTATTCTATCAGTATTTTCTGGTTATAGATTTTATTTGTCTTTTGATGCTTAGGAAAAGCTTTCATGATTATTTAGGAAACATCTATCATGTAATTTATTCTTTTAAATTACACCATAAATGTGATTTATGTAAGAGAACTGACTAAACTAACAACAATACTCGAAATACCTTATTATGAAGTAATTCAATCAACTTGTGAATTATGTAGGCCTATTATGGGATACTATGTACTCATCGCTTTGTGTATAGGGCGTAACCCTTATTACAAATAAATTCTATTCTTTTATATCAAGAGATTGAAGTAGGTAATGCCTACTTATGTTTTAAAGTAATTGAGTTATATAACCTAAAGTAGGTTGTTTTTATTATGTAACTGAAGTTAAGTTAATTGGTTTTATCCTAGTTTATTTTTATTCTAACAGCGGTGTAAGTACGGGAACATCAAGTATGGGATCAACGTACGAATCTATCATTTCATGGGTTCATGAACGTGTGTCTTTAAGCCGCTGAGACGCCTCTGAATCGATGGCCGTCCTAGCTTGGGGTATGCTGTCTCCTGTCCATCTGGACGTGTAGAGCTCGATCACCGAGCCTAGATTCAATTTGAAGAAACAGCTATGAGGTAACAACTTTTTTCCAAATTAAACGAACGTCCCAGGAACTCCGGATGTGACAAAATGGGTTTTAGTGACGACAGACTTTCAATCAAGTAAAACGTGCGGAATTAGACTTTTGTTAAATCATAATTTTGAGATATTATTGGGGATAGATAGATTATTAATTTCATTAATTTGGTTTGAATAATAGATTTTCGGTTGTATCTTTACATTGAAAAGTGAGGCCATATTTTCTCTGTAAGGATCCAGCTGGGAATTTCAGTTTTCTTTAAATTTATAAATAATTATAATCTTCTAAAGTACTAAAAGTTGAATGAGTACATGAATTTTTAAAGGTCCCTTATTGATTAAATTAATGTTTTAAAATAATTCTCATCTTAAAGTTGTAAAGGATCAAATGAAGTTTCAAGGACCCTAACCTTTCCTAAATTGTTTTGATGACATATATTTTTGAATAGTTTTTTTTAAGGTAGTATACCATGATATGATACTTGAGGAATGTTTGTCCTTGCAGCGTTCATGATATAAAGATACTGAATAGTTATTATTGGGGGGATCATTAATATTTGATAATGTTTTGATAGTGTTTTAAAGTTTCCAAGTGTGTTCAAAATTTAATGTTCTAAGAATTTTATGAATTTTATGTGGATCTTTTCTTAAAATATTTATTGTTATTTATGATTAACTTCTGAGACATATCTATGATAATTTTCAATAATTGCTCTTTTGAAATTAGAGTCCTTCAAGCTTTTATGATTCAATCTAAAACGTTTTCAAATGTAGAGCATACGGAGTAGGTTATTACCGTATTACCTATTTCAGAGATAACCTAACTTTAGTAATTTTGTTTTCGATTTTCATAATGTAACTTCCTTTTGTTTTATTAATTGTTGAATTTAACTGTAAGAGGTGATAATATAATTGATACCTTCTCTCTATTTCGTTGTCTCTCTTGTCATTTCTGGTTTCCCGTTCTCTAGCACTAGGTATGTTTATCAAGCATCCCTTTTATTAAGTTATATTGTGTGTGCTTCTAAATTCTAAATTCAAAATTATCTTTCTAAATTCAAAGCACGGCACAATTTCAGCTTATGAATGAATTATGATCGATATTATAGCGAGGTCCACGTTATAATGGCAGTTTTTGATTAGCAATGGTATTGCTATCCTTATCTATCATTCACCAAAGCGGATATCACAATCTCTTTTTCGCTTTGCTCTGTTACCATATTGTGCCGAACACTAAGTTTAATTCAGGCCTTTTCCCAAGTTATAATAGTAAATTTAATACGCAATAGACTAGAGCCATTATTGTAAGCGAGTTAGCGAAATAAATTATTTTCTCTCTCTATTATGAACGGCCATAACTTCGAGTTTCCCATGATAGATATTTAAAAATTGTGGCTCCGAGTCGTCGAGGAATGTAGATTATGGAATTATCTCTAAAACTTAGCCTTCCTGGCGCGACATAGAGTGCGATAAGCTGGAAAACAGCAAGCATTGAAATTATAACAAACTACCGATTTTGCAGTTACTATTTGGTCCAAAGGCTCTGGAAGCCACGCGACGATTGGTCAAATTGATTCCATTCGCCCAATAGGAGACCTGTTTCTAAATACAGTAGTGGGGATTCCCCAGTCGAGAGACCAGATTACGTTTCGGAGGACACTTTGCTAGGAGCACTACGAGAGTAAAGATGTAGTCACTATGTTTTGCCCTTTTTGGGCAAGTTTACAAGTTTATATCATTAGTTAGTTTTATTTTTATTAAAGTTTAAATTTTCTAGTAGTGCCATGTCCTGAAAGGTTTAATTGTGTTTCTTCATCATGTACGAATAATTGTTTCTTCAAATAACCGCTAAGGTACGTAAAATAAGGTTAAAATATAATTTAGGGAATTTAATTGATTGAAACTTCCATAAGAGTATTGAATTAATTAAGCCTGTTATTTTTCAAGTTAATAATATTGATTGAGAATAATCCTTTTGATTTTATTAGTGATGGAAGATAATTATAAATTTTTTTTCTTTAGAAGTATAGAAAGTTTTCAGTTACATTACATTTGAGTTATTGTTTCTGGAGATATATTATCGTAGAGTATTGCTGAAAGTCAGGAAGATAGCCTTTAAATTGGAATGAAACTTTTAAGAATTGTTCATATTGAGTTTATGACATTTTTTAATTTATATTTTTCAGACTCTGTTTTCTTATGTCATTAAGGCTTTCCAATGATTTAGTAAATTTTTTATGATAGAAATCTTAATAGACGAAGAAGAAAGTTTTTCTTTTCCAGGAAATTAATATTAATGAATGTTCAAATTTTAATACAATTTAAATTATTTTCTATGTGTCTACTAATTTTATTTAATTAAAGGTAAAAACTATCCACAAGATGAATCTTATAAGGCAAACATTATCATTCCTTAAAGTGAAATTTTCAATATTTTTTTCTTCTATTGTGTTATAAAGAGTCTTGTTTTATTAGGTGATAAATTCATAATTTCAGTTGATACTAGTTTTTGGACTTGTATTTGTAGGTAAATCAAATCATAAACTCTGGAATGTTCATTTTTAATTAAGGTTCTGAGCAGTTTTGGGCGAATGCCCGTTATTTACACTTGGATTGCGTCCTAAAGTTCATAAATAATAAATAAAATAAATGTTGGCTGGCGCACAAGTTTCCAACAATACTAGCCGAGCTACTATATGAAAAATTATATTTGATTTCGCAAACCAAACGAAAAATATCATATAAGTTAGCATCATTTCAATTTGAATTATTTGTGAAGAAAGATCCATTAATTCTGATAAAAAGAATCAGTAGTTTAAAGATAAAAATCTATATAAAATGAGGATTCAAATAGAATGAGAGAATTTAATTAATTGTAATCAATAGATAACTCCTGTTTTAGCTTTTGATGAATTGTAGGAAGAGTTAGAAATTAATGCTGTAATACATTTATTTACAGCGGTTCATGTGTGTCCCCAAACCAACTTCTTGTACTACCACCCCTTTGGTTCCGCAACTTTATGTAACACCGCTTCAAGACACCCGTTCAGACGACAGGTCTAGGGACGTAAGAGGACGTCGCCGTCAAGCCAAATTCAACCGGTAAAAGCTCACCGCCAAAAACAAGGTACTGTAACCCCGACGATAAAGCAACGTACAGACCAACGAAAGTGCAGTGTAGTGAAACAAAGGTTCATTCGAGAATGTCAATCAAAAGTGGGGATTCAAAATTATTATGAAATGGGTTATATGGGTTACTATCGACGAAACTTGGGTTCAACGGGCTTTTCTTTCTTGAGTAATTTTATGTTGAAGTTAATTATTTGTTATTTGATGACTGATATTGTTTGGTTTTGTGACGTATTGCTATCTAAACGGGGATAGTAATGCGCCCCCGAATCAGATGAAGAATGTCAACAAAGTAACATGAAATTGTTGTTTCTGTTGTTCGATTTTAGTTGCCAATGTTTATTGAAGCTGTTTGTATTTTTCAATTATTTCAAATTGTAGTGTTTTTCTATAGTATAAACCTATTAAATCAGGCATGGCAAGATTAATTGAAGTTTTCTTGACTCTAGCCCGTTCACCTGCATGAATTAGGTATAGACTCAGGTATTTTCTAGATGTGTCGGCCTATTTCTAAATTCTAAATTTTATTCTAAATTATCTTCTAAGGCACACAATATCGTCTTTTAACAATGTAGGATTAATAATATAGACTTAGTAATTAGTTAATAAAATATTCCATCTTAATCATGGAATTATTGAAAAATATGATCTATTGCTTAATAGAATATAATTGATTATTTTAAACGAGAATGAACCTTTAATATTACATCAATACACCTGTTTCAGCTACTGTCTATAGAAGGCATTGACAAGACAGAGTATCAGCAACGTTGTTCTACTATCTTTCTCCACTGCCATATCTTATATCGTGGACCTCAATATAATAAAGTCTTCTTGACGTTTGTGTAGAATAATAGTTATTTGTGCAACTAGTGTGCAAAGTGACAGTTTGCTGTACCGAAAGAAACGTTTACGCCCGAGCCGTAGGCGAGTGCGGAATGGCTTTTTGAGTGCAGCAGAGGAACTTTTCACACGTATTTCACATTGAATTTTTCCTACAGTTACCATTGAATATGAAAAAGTCATCCGCTAGATCGGGCGAGTGTCAACATTCTTCATCTGAAGTTGCAATTATTTCAGTTCGAGTTTCGAATCAAACTAATTCAGCATTCGCTTCGCAACCATTGCTATTCAATTATTTATTGTTGATTAGTGCATTCCGAATTTTCAAAAATGCTTGAAGATGACGACGCCCGTGATATTCCAAGTGAGATTTTAAAAGAATCTGAAATCCTGACTGCAAATCTTCTACCACTAACATCAAGAGATAGGTACGATAACTTAACGAGTATTCTTTATTTCGTATTCTTTATTTATTTTGTCAGCAATACCTGTAGTGTGGCAAAAAATATCGTTCACACCACGGGCAAAAATGTTTTTCCAGCTCTCAATCTATTCTAGTCCTCGGCCTACGGCCTCGGACTTGAAAACCGATTTCGAGCCGGAAAAATCTCATTTTCTGCTCTAGGTGCGAAATATACTATTTCCATCTTCTTGGATTATTTTACGCCTATCAACATTTGTATGACTACCATTTCATAGCCCAATAAGGAACATCAAGCAAAGCCATCAATTCTGTGTTATTGGACACTCACGACATGGATAGTATGTGATTTCAACATGACTTGACAACTGCAAAAGCAAAATCCTTATTTATGAGGAATAAATTATCACGCACTTAAAATGGGGTAACAGGACTGAAATTGGTTTCTATAGACCATGAATTGAAACTTATTAGGCTGGCCACTAACGCTGGAACATGCATGCCATGCATAGTTCTCTTACATTGATGAGTCATCTAAGCTTGATAATAATAGTGAAACGCTTCAAGCTGAAGTTTTCGAAGTTAGTTTTTGTATCTCCATTTGTTGTTTATTTTTTCTCCGCTGCTGTATTTTTGAGGTTGAATTTTGTGTCATCATAATTTGTAATTTTCCAGTGGTTTATTTAATGCTATTGGCTGTTCATTTTAGGTTGAAAATCTTTCGCTGTTAATGAACATGTTGTGTATGTGAATATGTAGGTTCATCATGCATGTTCTACCAGTTAGTTAGCCTCAGGATCGTATTCTACAGAGTTGGTTTAACCATCAAATCCGTTTAGTCAATTTATGATTGCATTCATTATGATGTATTTTAATAAAGTCCGCTAATGGTTCAAACTGAAATTATATTTCAACTTCCTTGGAGAATGTTACCCTCAATAGCATCAATCTTATAGAATTAGATGTCCCCTGTGAATGCATCCTTCCTATCTTTTATTAGATTCTCATATTATCATTTGCTTTGTGCTCATTGATTTGGTTCTTCACCTCCAATTATGGGGAGAAAACCATTGAATACCATGAAAACCATTGACTCAAATCAATTTATTCTGTAGAAACGAGCCCATTACTTAGTCGACAGCCTTTTGTAGGCAATATTCTCCCAATCTGTAGAAGCGGTTACTGAGTATTATACAGCGACAAAGCCGAGCAGAGCCGAAGATAAATTGCCCCCTGCATATATACACTGTGGATGGGAAACAGATAAATTCGCCAATCTCAGCTTTCACCAGGAAAAGCCCTTTTTCCGTTCGCTTGTAATAGAGCGTTGTGGTGAGGCACGATAGCCTTTCCTCCTCATGTTTGGTGAGGAGGAAAAAGTTGTGAGGAGAAGAGAAGAGGTGTGAGGAGCCTTCAGTCCTCACACCTCATCTTTCTTCTTTCTCTCACTCTCTCACTCCCTCTCTCTCTTGATCTTCCTGCTCACTCCACAATCTTTCTCCAGTTTCAGCTCACACCAAGCGTTCATACTCATCACAGCTGAGTAATAAATAGTTCCCTTTTCTGAAACAGTCCACATATGTCTGCAGGCGGTTCTACGGACACTACACATACGTGTAGTATAGTATCACCACACAGATTCCACACATACGTTCATGTTTCAGCTGCTAATTTAGTGTTTGGCCCTTCGTTAGGAATTTTTCTTCTCCTACCTCCTTGGTTTTTTAGTTGAAACCATCACTTTTGCTTCTCGAGGATATGGATGGTTTCGCTACTGATAGTTCAGAGCCTGGAAGATTTTAGAGACTCACTGGCCCATATGAATAAAACCAGAGCAAAAGGTAGAAGCATAAGCATTTGCTCATTTATATATGAATAAGCTTTACCTTACACTCTCACCTTATGCTCCTGAACTCTGGAGCAAATGCTCACGTATTTCAAAGATTTTTCATCAGCTGATTCGATTTTGTAGCCTTACTTTGTTTTTATAGCTTACGGAAGCGCTAAATATGCAAGTAGGGTGCACCGCTTGTGTTTGCGTCGTCTGCTCTGCTTTCTATTCATGAATAGAGTTTTAGGTTGGTTGAGTTTAGAATTTTGGAATAATAGCGTGAAAAAATGTCATCTCTGTAATAATCTTCAGCATATTCTTATAATATCAATAGCCTTCTTATAATCTTCTACACTCACATCTTCTTAAATGCCTATTTCCTATTTTGTGATGGCTATCTTTATAACAGGTACAGCTATATTTTTTTATTCTTTTGTAGGGATATTGGTGATATCTATCTTGGTCGAATCTAAAAAGAGTTTTATAGCTCTCAACTATTGGTTGTGATCGTATCTGGTATAGTTTCCTCTTCATCATACGAATTAGTTGAACCATTTTACTATGAGCAAAAGGTGATAAGCTGCTCTAGACTAGACTCACCTTTTTTGAAGCATTTGCTTCAAAAGTTGAGCGAATGCTCTAGTTTATTCATACAATTTTGAGCAAAAACCTTTACTTTTGAGCAAATGCTCAAACTATATTTTTGATGAGCATGAGCAAAAGGTTTTGCTCACGTGTATTCATTGAAAATGAAGCAAATGCTCCATATTTTAGAAGTATAAGCAAATGCTCAACTTTATTCATATGGCCCATTGAAGAAGATATTTTGATGCAACAAACTTTCTGTTATGGGGGTGAAAATTCTTTCAGTATCATTTATCGAGTCTCTCGTTGCTGATAAATACATATTGTTAACATTATCGGCCAAGATAGCTGAGACGACTAAGGCGTTGCACCTTCAGTCTGCTGTCGCTACCTGGCCGTGGGTTCGAATCCCGCCGGTAGTCATGGACATTTGATCATCTCATCAAATCACCCTAGCACTTTTTATCACCCATGCACAATGCTCAAAAACCTCATGTGGAAATCTTCCGCAAAATGGAATGAATCAAATGAAAATTTCTAAACCTATTCAATCGTCAACAGTCACGAGAATTCTGCTGATATTATGCTGAAACCTTCAATAGAATGAGAAGAAGAAGAAGAAGAGAGAAGAAGAAGAAGAAGAAGAAGAAGAAGAAGAAGAAGAAGAAGAAGAAGAAGAAGAAGAAGAAGAAGAAGAAGAAGAAATATCTCTCAGACTTTAAATATACCAAACTACAACTTTCAAAACTACACCCGAATATCATAAACTACCACCAGAAAAAGTAAACAGGTTAAATCCAACCTCTAAACCATCTTTATTGACACTAGTTATCATAGACGACCGAGATTTGGAAGCAACACCCGAGGGGGCATCACAGCCATATAAGTGTGATAGATGAATTTAATCAAGGCCCCTCAAATCGGGCAAGGCTAGCCACAAGCAAACGGCCATTTGGTTGCCATTGGGTTGCCATTTGGTGGCCATTTGGTTGCCATTGGATGCCTGCCATTGGGCGGCTAGAGGTTTGCCGTAGTAAACTGGCAAAAGCCGATCAGTAGGCCTATATATTCAATGACGGTCGCTCTAATAGCTTGCACGATGGATGGATGTGTGCGTGCGTGAATTCTTTTATAGTATGTATTGTGTGGATGGATGTGTGCGTGCGTGAGTTCTTGTATAGTATGTATATGTGGATGGATGTGTGCGTGCGTGAATTCTTGTATAGTATGTATTGTGTGGATGGATGTGTGCGTGCGTGAGTTCTTGTATAGTTTGTATATGTGGATGGATGTGTGCGTGCGTGAATTCTTGTATAGTATGTATTGTGTGGATGGATGTGTGCGTGCGTGAGTTCTTGTATAGTATGTATATGTGGATGGATGTGTGCGTGCGTGAATTCTTGTATAGTATGTATTGTGTGGATGGATGTGTGCGTGCGTGAGTTCTTGTATAGTTTGTATATGTGGATGGATGTGTGCGTGCGTGAATTCTTGTATAGTATGTATGTGTGGATGGATGTGTGCGTGCGTGAGTTCTTGTATAGTATGTATTGTGTGGATGGATGTGTGCGTGCGTGAGTTCTTGTATAGTATGTATTGTGTGGATGGATGTGTGCGTGCGTGAGTTCTTGTATAGTAAAAAAAGTTGATTCGTATGGCTTTTGTTGGTGGGGAGTCCCTTGCGGGAAGGTCCCACCGCCTGAATATATAATTTAAGCCGTCAATGGGCCTTACGACTGTCATACTTCAGCCGGGACCGACAGTCTAACGTACCCATCCGATAACACGGGAGTGATCTGGTTGAAAAACTGTTGGTTATGAGAGGGATTCAACCCGGGATCTCTGTGCTGCTACGCAAGCACTCTATCCACTAGACCACGGAACACTCCTCTTGTATAGTATGTATATGTGGATGGATGTGTGCGTGCGTGAGTTCTTGTATAGTATGTATATGTGGATGTGTGTGTGGTTAAAAGTAGATACACTACATACACATGAACTCTAGTGAGGTGCATGCCATAATAACAGTGGAGAAAGATGAGAGAAGAGCCTTGCCGATTCTCTCCCTTGCCACTACCTGCTTGATGTGTCAGCTGTGCTGTGAGTGAGTTGATTGGAGGATTTTTGGTTCCATTTTTTTGAAAAATAACTGAAGTTACCAATTATTATCAGTTTAATAATTGATTCTAATTGAGTACTTCATCCTTCTAAATTTCCAGTTTCTAGTTTCTAGTTTTGGACATTTTTGAAAGTGAATTTCAACCCATATCTCTCAGAATGTTTCTGTACATAGAACTAGCCGTCAAGCTCGCTTCGCTCGCCATATCCGTCTAGCCTGGTCTCCCGACTGGATCGTCCAAAAATGAGATCAGCGGGCTCGCTTCGCTTACCGGAAACGCAGATTTTGGGCGTATCTTTGGCGTTATTTCAAATTCTTTGTAACACAACATTGTTGAACCCTAGTTTAGCTTCTGTACTAATTTTTGAACAATTTCTGTTCATTTGTTCTCGATAAATTTGAGAAAAACGTTAGGAAAAAGCCAATTCTGGGCGTATCTTTGACGTTATTGCCAATTCCTTCCAACACAATATTATTATACCCTAGCTGAGCTCCTTTACTAAATCTGAAAATTTTTTCTCGATAAAGCTGAGGAGCCGCTAAAAAAACGCTGGTAAAACGTAGATTTTGGGAGTATCTTTGGGAATTTTCCCAAATCCGTTCTTAGTGCGCCTCAAAAGGGCTAAATGAACATACCTACGTTTTTGGTACAGTCGATTTTTAGGTCTGCGAGTGAGTGAGTGAGTCAGTCAGTGAGTGAGTGCCATTTCCCTTCTATATATATAGATTAGGAAGGAAAGAAGTTTTTGGCTAAGCCTGTTGCTCTCTCTCTCTTACTCATTGCTATATATATAAGTTGAATGAATTGAGAAAGAAAATTGGGTTTTAAAAAAGAAGTTACTTTGATAAAAAGTTATATAAGTTGAATGAATTGAGAAAGAAAATTGGGTTTTAAAAAAGAAGTTACTTTGAAAAAAAGTTTTTAATTTTTTTAAAGGTTTTAAATTTTAAGTTACTGGTTTGTGAGCGCGACCTAGACTGACTCCGGTCACTCGTTTATTAGGAAGCAATAATGATATCTTATCAGGTGGCAGTGAAGACATAAACAGATTGATCGAATGAGTACTTTATTGATGTAGATTACAATATACACTGGCTTGAACACTTATATAAAATAGCTTACAATACAGCAACATTAAAGATGAATTTACATAATATAGACTAAGAAAATAATAATATTGAATTGTATATGATACGAAATAAGCAATTTGTAATAAGTGAAGATAATATTGTTATGCATCTACATAAATTGGCGGAGATTTGGACATATCAATGTCCATTTTCCGGAAAGAGTATTCAAAATATCCTCCCCACTCTCTACCAGAACAGATTAGGAGAGTGGAAGCTCGTCTAACTTAAATTATATTATTTTTAATGAATTGATGGATAGAATAAATGAATGAATAATGAAATATACAGGATAGCTGATATCGGGGTACATCATTATTGTTTGGGATAATCGATTTATTTATGGAGAGGTCAGGTACAAAGGCCTTGTGGATGACCCTAATAACATTGTTCCTGGCACCCAGCTGAGACGTAGAGAGTGGTGTGGCCTTAACCGGTTCAGGACGCAGGTGGGAAGGTGTGCTGAGCTGATGACAGCATGGGGATACACATCTGATCCTCTGTGCCAATGTGGACAAATCCAATCAATGAACCACCTAATATCTGAGTGTCCACAACACTCCTATCATGGAGGGCTGTCGGCCCTCCATGATGCTGGAGAAGATGCGTGTCAATGGCTCCAGAACGTTCTAAATTCTATTGGTATTTGAAATATTAAGTGTAAAATTATGTTTTTTTTTTCAAATTTTGGCCTATGTATGCATATGCATATATATATATATATATATATTATATATATATATATATATATATATATATATCTATATATATATATATATATATATAGATATATATATATATATCGATTTTTTTTACCTGTCAAGAAAATATATATATTATTCAATGATCGAATGATGAATTTTCTCAATTTAGATTGAATATTTTGTTGATGAATCCATTTCTACATTTTTAAAGACGATTCGGCAACATTGTAGAGCTAGAGAAGGTTAGTGCTATCTGCTTTGTCGAATGATAGCAACACTAATGCTAATCAATTACTGCTATTATAACGTGGACCTTACAATAAAAAGATGATACAAGGATGATAGACAAGGATAGCAACACCAATGTTAATCAAATACTGCCGTTATAACGTGGACCTCACTATAGAAGGATACAAGCATAGCAGCATTAATGTTAATCAAAAACTGCCGTTATAACGTGGACCTCACTATAGAGCTACACACTTGCACACGTTAAACGCACACTACAAACTCATGAGGTTCACAGCTATAAATCTTTTTCATCGTCCATACATCTCCCGCGGTTCATTATTGTGTACATGAGTGCGGGACTGAGTATCATCCTGACTGGTGAGTGAGAGGGTGAGAGTGATGATAAGGGAAGAGAAAGATAGCTTGTGGTTGTGTGTGTGTGTGTGTGTGAGAGAGAGAGAGAGTGAGAGAGAGAGAGAGAGAGAGAGAGAGAGGAGAGAGAGAGAGAGAGAGAGAGAGAGAGAGAGAGAGAGAGAGTATGAAAGAGTGAGAGAGAGAGAGTGATGTTGGAGGAAGAGAAAGAAAGCTTGAGATTGTGAGAGGGAGAGAGAGTGTGAGAGAGGGTGGGAGAGAGTGATGGTTGAGGAGGAGAAAGAGATTTTCAGAGTGTGAGAGTGAGTGAGTGAAAGATAAAGATAGAAACATGAGAAAGACAGATGGAGAGAGCTGGAGAGTTTGAGAGAGTGTGTATGTGAGAGAGAGATTAGATTGGATTAGATTAGATTTATTTATTTGTATGTTACAATATTTACTGGCTCATGCACTAATTTACATCAAATTACGGTAATAACTATTCAAAAATGTTTACTAAGTATGAACAATTAATCAATGAGAATAAAGATTGAATGCAATTAGAATAAAGATAATATAATAATGTGATGTAACTACTCCATAAATCGGCGGTGTTTCAACAAATAATTGTCGATTTTTTTAGAAGGATATAAAATATCCTTCTCATTAACACACGACCGGGTAGTGTGAGAAAGAGAGAGAGAGTGATGATAGAGGAATATAGAGAGATCCTTAGAGTGAGATCAAGATGTATACGTGAGAAAGAGAGATAAACCGAGCTGGAGAATTTGAGAGAGAATGTGTGTGAAAGGGTGAGAGAGTGAATTACAAAGAGTGAGAGGAGGAAAGTGACAAAGAGAGAGACATGATAGAGGAAGAGGGAATGAGTTTGAGAGTGTGATGGTGAGTAAGAGTGTACGATCAAGATAAAAACGGGAGAAAGAGAGATAAACCGAGCTGGAAAGTTTGAGAGAGGGTGTGTGAGAGAGAGAGAGTGAACTACAGTGAGTGAGAGGGAGAAAGTGACAAAGAGAGAGGTAGAAAGATATGATAGAGGAAGAGGGAATGAGCTTGAGAGTGTGAGAGGGTGAGAAAGTGAACGATCAAGACAAAAACGGGAGAAAGAGAGATGATGAGAGCCAGAGAGTTTGGGCGATAGAATTTAGTGAGTGGGAGAGAAAGATAAGAGAATGAGAGAGTTTGTCGTGGTGACTTTTAGGCTGTCACCTGATTGATGGTTGATTGTTTATTTTCACCACTTAATGACGTCTGCTACACGCAGTGATGATGAAAAGTGTCATGGAAAACTCTTACTTTATTACCACTTTTATTTTTACTGCAGTTCATTCTCTCTTTGGAAAATGATATCAAAGCCACTATAGTGAGGTCCACGTTATAATGGTAGTGTTTGATTAGAAATGGTATTGCTATCCTTGTCCATCATTCAACAAAACAGATAGCGCTATCTCTTTCTCGCTTTGCTCTGTTGCCAGATCGTCTTTCAACAATGTAGATTCAACAAAATATTCCATAATTATTATCAAACGAAAATCCCAATTGAATGCTGTAAATCACCCCAAAGACTTCTGCTACTGCAAATATTCACAACATGGTGAACAGCTAGATGGAAATTCAACAAAGCTATCCTTGTCTATTATCCAACAAAGCAGAGATGAAAGACGCTGCTTTCTTATCTCTTTCTCGCTCTACTCTGTTGCCAGGTAGTCTTTCAACAATGTAGATTCAACAAAATATTCCATAATTATTATCAAACGAAAATCCCAATTGAATGCTGTAAATCACCCCGAAGACTTCTGCTACTGCAAATATTCACAACATGGTGAACAGCTAGATGGAAATTCAACACAGCATGATTTACAGCATTTAATTGGGATTTTTGTTTTATAATAATTATTCATTGATTAGCATTTGAACAAATGCAACTTTCAATTTATTTCCATCTGTAAAATAGTTCATCTTAAGGTGCGTACAGACTTTCGCTCTGCTCCGCAACCGAACGTCACTCCAGCAGAGCGATTGATGATCGACCGGCGAGCAACAGTGGTTCGATCGGGGAACGCGAGAAGATCTAACATCTTCCGTAACGTTCATGATGGGTGCGCGGGCGGAGCGACTGTGGTTCGATGGTGGTACGAGGGCGGTGCGAGGGCGGTATGAGGGAGGAGCGTGCTCGGTGCGGGTTGGAAGCGCGAGTATGTGTACGCAGCTTTAGTCATTGAAATCCATTATGAGACTATCAACACGCGATTAGTCACACGGACTTGCAGAACGTCAGTGGTCTTGCTCACACTCACCCTTATGGCTCCCTACACTATAAACAGTTGGTTTTGACAATGCTCTTTCAATATTTAATAATTTAAAATCTTTCTCAACGTGTTTCATGTTATCATATACTATTTAATAGTATATAATAAAATGCTAAATGGAGGAGATTCCAAAAAGAAATACTGCATAATTAATGTAAGGATTTATCATTTTTATGGGATAAAATGATCTACTCATGAATAGAATGAATAAACCTTCTTTATTTGTCTCATTTTTCGACATCTGGATAGAATAGAAATATAATGAAAGTTTAAATCAGAAGATGGAATATAAAATAGGAAGATAATACCTTCATATTGAAATTAGTCAGTGTTGATTCTGTCATCCTCAAACTGTTCAAGGACTCAAACTGTTCAAGGACTCAAACTGTTCAAGGACTCAAACTGTTCAAGATTGTCTAGAGGACAGTCACAGCGAGGATTACATGAGCTGCCAACCTTGAAAAACGAAAATTCCCAAAGCTACATACAAAAGTTACAATTGTGCGGCAATTTGCCGCGGGCGCGACTACTCGCGCGTTGAATATAATATAATAGAATTTCTTGCTTAATAGAATATAATATTGATTAATCCAAACGGGAATCAACAGTTGATATTACTTACATCAATAAACCTGTATCAGCTACCGTCTATAGAAGGCATTGACAAGACAGAGGATCGGCAACGTTGTTCTGCTATCCACCATTATAACGTGGACCTTATAGAATATAATTGATTAATTCAAACGAGAATCAACAGTTGATATTAGCCTACATCAATAAACCTGTATCAGCTAGCGTCTATAGAAGGCATTGACAAGACAGAGGATCGGCAACGTTGTTCTGCTATCTTTCTCCACTGAAATTTCTACGTGGACCTTTTTTATACATCTTCACTTTTGAAACAAAGAATGATTCTAACTGAGATACAATACAGTATCAGCTTGATTCATGGATGCAATCCAGAAAAAAAACTGCTAGCTTAAATTGGGAATAGAATATTGGGCTTTACACAGGAAGTATCGAGACCGTTTTCTGATAGAGAGAAAAAGAAGAAATGAAGCGGTTGATCCTGTGTTAGAGTGAGAGGGGTGAGGGTATAGTGGCCCAGTATTATAGTGGTTAAGAAAGGAAACTATTCCTGCTTTCACCGCAAAGTACGCAATATCCCTTTCCTGTGCTTTTCTCAGCTGATGGAGGAAAATCACCTCTATAAATCTCCGAAACAATTCGAGCAATTCAGCGTCCACGTAGTGGAACGGTCTTGCCTGTATTTAAGGCACATCTTGGCTCTTTACATGCTCCAAAATCCCGACTCTAGAAAATTGGATAGTCGTCTCTGTAATTGCTATCGGAACGGAATAGTTGAGTCATCAAATTGAGTCGCCATTTTGGAAGTAATTGAGAAAATAAGTCTAGACTGTCTCTATTATCTCCGATGTGATATATCTTCATAAATTATTATGAGGATGATAATACGGGAACAGAAGAACATCTATCCAGCTTCTGAGATCTTTAACTGATATATTAGATTTCTTTATTTATTCATGTATGTTACAATATTTACTGGCTTATACACTAATTTACATTAAATGACGATAATGCTAGTTATTCAACGAATTCTACAAAGTATAAATAATTAATCAATGATAGTAAATATTGAATGCAATCAGAATAACGATAATATAATGATGTGATGTAACTTCATGAATCGGCGGTGTTTCAACAAATAATAATTGTCGATTCTATAAGAAGGAGATAAAATATCCTTCTCATTAACACACGACCGGGTTGTGATGAATTAGAGCTGTTGGGAATTATATATCGAAGTAATGTTCAAATAAGAAACTCCACTTAATAAGTTAAGGACTAGTTGATTTGAATCTCAGAATTATGGGATGAATGAATGAATGAATTCAGAATGAGTAATAGTGAATACAATATTGCATTGATAATTAAAATCAGATAAGTGGAACAAAAGTTATAGGGTGGGATTTAAATCAAAATTTTAGAAATTGATTGAGTAATATTGACAATATACGATACTAAAGAACAGAAAATCTTGAGACGGGAAGATGAATATGTATTAGGTGGAATGGAGATGGGATGTGGAAAATGGATGAATGGGATGAAGAATGGAAAGAAAGGGAGATTAGAATATTTGTCATGCAGTGCTCTAGGGTTGGATAGACTCAGTCATTTTCTCCATAAGATACTTTTTCAAAGACAGGATGAAGCCGCTCGGCTCTCAATGCATCTAAAGGTGCGTACAGATAAACGCGCCGCGAACATGAGCAATTCACTTTTAATCAGACGATGCCAAGCTTTTTATATCTGTATCTTACCGTTTCTTTTCTGTAAAAATACAGATAAAATCAGCTGATTAAAAGTGAATTGCTCATGTTCGCGGCGCGTATATCTGTACGCATTTTAATAGAGTTGGGAAGTTTACTCCATACATATATAGAGGCGTTAGAGTGAGTAATTGATTCATTCAGGAGATCTACTCTAAAAAGCTTTAATTCGAATCGAATCATATAGCTTCTTATTCACAAAGACATAAAACAAATTTATAAATAGTTATTTGTATATCTAGAGTGAAAAGTACGACTTTCTCTCCCTGTGGGAAGAAGTTTGAAGCCCGAGGCGAAGCCGAGGGCAGCAATTTTCCTGAGGGAGAAAAAGTATTTTTCGCTCATGATGTACACAACATTTTTCCTCCATCTACATTTTTTTATGGAAACTACAAATAAAATCATTCTAATAACTCACGTATTGGTGACAATGATTCCTAACAACATAACCTAAATCTAAAACTTAAAAACCGGTCGTCTGATTGGCACTGCCGATTGCGCTATCTATCGGCAAAAGTTGTAACAATTATATCAGCTGAGCAGCTACCAAAAATGCTGACTCCAGATCACGCGGTTCAGATTTGAATGCAGATCAAAAATATTTGTTGACTGGTATTTTAAATAGAATAAAATATTTTAAAAATTGTATAAATTTTTATCGTCTACTAATATTAAGAATATATTAATTATCATACAAACATATATTTCATGAGTTAATCAAATTTCTGGTTGTGGTATTGAATTCAGTTGAATCAATGACAGACACCTCTATTATGCTTTCTCATCTGAGCTTAGACCTTCTAACCTATTACAATGTAAGTTTCAGAATAGAGATGCTCCCCATGTTATTTAAATGGAGTCACTTTACTCCCTAGGGAGTTTTTTTGTTTTTACTACCGAGAGCGAAAAAGTGACACTTTAGTATTAGGTTCAGGGAGTAAAGTAAGTACTTTAGACAGTAGGTGGAGGAAAACTCATTTAAACATGTAACAGTGAATACTCTTCACAAGACTTGAGTCTGTGAGAGGAGAGGAGAGTGAGAAATACAATTGATGGGAATCCAA